>NC_056731.1:1897149951-1897179951 GCF_019279795.1 Protopterus annectens | reverse complement strand
TGCCCAAGGTTAAAAACTGACAAATTTTGTTTTGACAGCCATCAGTAGTACAATTAAAGCTGGCATTGTTGTGCTTTCATCAGCAGTCTGGATAGTACTGAGTGAAGAAATGCAAGGTGTTACATTTCTATCTCTATGGCATAATGTGTAAATATATTGAGCTTAAAGAAACAGTACTGATGTAGTAGGGTTTGAAACCTGTTCACTGATCATTTTATCAGGGAGGTCATACTAAATCTTGACACTTATTTTGCTGTATGAATGCACTGATGTATCAAGTAAGGTCAGTATTTACTGAAAGTAGCTGACAGATAAGTCATTTGAACTGATGTCAGTATTAAGTGTGTGTCCTGTGTGAACAATTAAACTATTTCTTCTGTTCCCTGTGCCCTTCTCCATTCCCATTGCATTAGCTAAAATCCTGATATTGTGAGACATACATGATAGTATTGATGTGACAAAGAGATGTGAGAAGGCTGAATGTATCAGTGTAATGCAGAAGTTGCATCTGCTCATTGCTAGCTATGCACTGTGATTCATTTAATGTCCCTTCAGATTGTTATCCCCAAATGTTATGTGACTGCTTCTGATAAATATTGCCTTTTGCATTTGTATGCTGCTAGGCAGTGAGCATGTACTTTCATGGCTTAAGGAAAAAAGGGAAAAAATTAGTTTAGGCTGCCTTATGTAGTGCACACAAGTTTGGCAACATTGTGTGGCTGGCAGCACTCTGGATAGTACTCAGTGAAGAAAATACAGCTGTTTGGTAACATTCTCAGTGGCATAAGTATAAGTGCAGTGAGTTTAGAGAAAAAGTACAGCTAATTTAAATCCATTCAAATCCACTCAAATTACAGTTTTAGCAAGGGTGGTCTGAATACATATTTAATCACATTTTGTGATAATATTATGTTCTTTAAAAATCAGATATTGCCAGTATTGCTAATAACATGTGAGTTGTGTATCTGTTTTCACATTATTGGTAATTAACTACAAGTCCAATAATATGTCCCACAAAGTAAATTTCTGATTTTACAATGAGATGTGAGAAAGATGAATGCATCACTTGAATGCACTTCTTGCTAGTATACCCATCAATTGCATTTAAATTGCTGTCAGCTTTTTGCTGTATGATATATTTTTTCTAATGCCTTTTCCATTTGCTCTCCACTCAACAGCACACAAGAACAGTTCACTGCCTAGGAAAAAATTAAACATTTAATTTAGGCTGCCTTGTGTAGCACAAACAAGCCTGTAAATGGTGTGCTTTCCTCAGTCCTCAATACTCTGGATAGTACCGAGAGGAGAAATTCCACCTATCACATACCTACCTCTGTAAGGTGTAAGTGCATTGAGAAATAACACAGCTGATTAAGGGCTTGAATCCAGCTACAAGATGCACCTGATGTCCTTTTCATTCTTCCCCACTGATGGGTCTCGGATCTGATATCATATCTGACTCGGCTGCATTTCCTAGACTTCTGGATCTGAGTCTCAAGCTTCTCCCTCTTCCCATAATGCACAGTGGTGGCTGGTGACTTCAAATTGAAGGGGGGCTGCAGGAGACAGCTGAATGGGTGAGGCCAATGGGGGGAGCCAACTAGAAAGGAGCGGAGCTATACTCAAAACCACAAAAACTGGGACTTTATTTAAATATGCTGCCCTGGGTGCCAAACCATCATTATGAGTGTCTAATCAAAACAAAATGAAGTGGAGAAGAAAAAAAATATTTCAATACATTGGCTACATGACAGCTTACTTAATATCTAGATGGAAACAAAAAGGTTGCAAGGCATGAAAAAATAAATTACTTTTTAAATACATTACTGGAATGCCAGTCAATGTCAAGTATAAAAAAACAAGCAGCACTCAACTCAAACAACTTCTCCTTGCACTGCAGTACTAATTATAATTTATATTCAGCTTTATAAATGTACTGAGTAACATGCTGAAAGTAGCAATCTCTGTGATACCCCCACTTATAAAAATGTTTCTTATCCAAAAAAGACCTAATGCCTGACAACTATCTACTTGTTTCATGGTGAAATCGTGATCAAAGTAAAAAATGAACAGCAAACAAGAAACAAGCTCAAGGTAAATTGCTTAAAGGATTACTGCACAGGTTATGGACCACACATGATAAATTGACATTCTGTTTAGTTTACGGGTAAAGCCAGCAAGGATGACTGCAAGCCTCCAACAAATGTAATGAGCTTCTGAAAATACTGTAATCTTGTCCTTTATTACAAATACTGTCATATGCATTTCAACAGCTAAGGCTTATACGTTATCTAGTTACGTAAATATTCTCTGCATGGCAACAACAAAAAGGCTTTCAATGTTGGTAATTCTTTAACAGTATGCTTATTAAAGCTTACTTGCATTTTACAATCTCAGACAAGCTTACCTGATGGTCATTAAAGCATTGCTACTTAAACACAGAGCAACAGGCATTGCAACAACATGCATTTTCTGAATAAGAAGCATAAATCAACAGTATAAAAATATGACAGAAAACCAGAACATTCTGCAAAATCAAGGACAGATGAAAAGCCACTGTAGTACGTGTGTCTACTTTGGATGGGGAGATACTCTGCGCACTTACACTGCATAACTGCTTCTTGCCGTGCTCGGACACATCCAGAGTCACTACATGGGGGAGTGGGGTACAACAAGTATGTTACAATTTGAAATGAGTCTGACTAACGGTGATGGCCCTGACACATTTGTCATACCTCTCTACCTCAGAGCAAGAAATCTTGACAAACCCATAAATAGAAGTGGAACAAAGGCCCAAAAATAACGTCCCTTTTTAAATATTGCTCTTATAAACTTAGAAAGATATTAGAATAGTAGGTCTTGCATTAATATGTATTTTCTGAAGGGTATGAAATCTGAAATTCAAATGTCTGTCATTATTTTCTAACTTCAGTCTTTAATGATTTGCCACTAATTTGCCAGAAAACTGCAATTTTATGAAAAACGGACCAAAAATGCGATGCAAAAATATAAAATAGCCACACAATACAGCTGGGAACCTGTCAAAGAAGGGACTTTTTTAATATTAGTACTGTTAAGTTGAGCAGCTGACACAATAAGAGAATCTACATGTATTTCTGAAATAAAAGTAATCTATAACGCTGCCTGCTCTGTCCCATGATGTCCCCCCTTTCCCAGCTTGTTCTGCGTCACAGACAGTTTTAAAGCAGCACTTGCTGTCTGATCCCAAGCCATATCCTTTGCAGTTGCATCCTCTCTGATTTTTTCCCTTTAAATATTAACTGTCTTTATCTTCTTTTCTTCTTGCATAAAATGTTCAACACGTTATGGTTCAAAAAGCCTTACGTAGATTAAGCTATGCAGAGTTTAGTTAGTAATGGCTGTACACCAACTCTTGTCAGTGCCAATAGGTTCAGGAAACAGAAGCAACAAAGGATCAAAAATGGCAAAGAAAGCAATAATAAAATAACAGGAATGGGAAAAAAATACTGCAGAAAGGGAAAACTCATGTTACACCCAGCAAACCAAGTAATTAAATAGCACGAGAAGGAATCAGCAATGAAGACAGAGAGAACTGGAGTCAAAAACATTAAAGGCAGGAAGCAAAAGTATACAAGTATTAAGAAGCACTGCTCTGTCTGCATAATGCAGCGATTTCACAAAAGTTCATGCACTTGAAAAACAATAGGAAGCCAGTCCAGTCAGTAATACCTGAAAACTGAATTAAATTTCAGAGCTACTTCAGGGAAAGTATATTTGAAGGGTAGCTAGGGAAATGTCTGTACTGCAAGGATTTCCTGATGAAAATACAAAAAATAAATAAATAAATAATCACTCATAACTCCACCAAAGAGGAACTACCAAATATATATTGGGGATTAGTAGAAAAAAACTCTGAAAATAGCACAACACACAGTGTTCTTAAAACACAGCAAAATACTTAAATATAACAGATAATTCATAGAGACATTGATTTACTGCTTGCCAAAAAAAAAAATTCACTTTCATTAGGTGAAATCCAGAAATTATACCCATGATTTTTAAGTATAATTTCCAGCTATTAATGGGATTTCATTATCATTTTCTTGTGCAGCTAGCTATGCACAGTTCTGACCACACGCACGGCAATACAATATACAGGCTGACATCAGATTCATCTATCTTTTCACTGCTGCGTTCGAGTATGGTAAAAAAATTATATGACATCTGTTATCTGTACACAGAGCCAAGTCCGGCACCTACCTGACTTTAATAATTTTTACTTCACTTGTAAAAAGTGGCTGTCCATCTTCTTTCTTCCTCTCTGTGACTCCAATTCAAGCCAGCAAGGCAAAGGGCAGAAGCAAGCTGGAAAAAAAACAAAGCTAAGGTATAAAGGAACTTCAGTTAGTCAACTTTCACCAATGATAGTCCATAGCAGTAACACAAGTAAATCCAAGTAAGTACTGTGCTACAGACTACTACTGATTGTTTCTCACTCTCTTTTTTGAGAAGAGAGCGAGAACCAATCAGTAGCAATCCAGCCATCCACGTCACGTACGTGACTGTGGACGTGGCAGTCCGAACCCCCTTCTATTTACTGTGCAATTAAAAAACCACATAGATGTCTGGGCATCACACTGATGCCTTCTCTCATATCTGGACTGTCGGTAAAGTAGTCTAGAGTTACAGAAATGGTCAGACTCCTTCGCTAATTTAAATAAATAAATAAATAAAAAATCCAGAACTTGACGCGCATGGGCAGTTTGAGTTCCAGGACTTTGCGAGTCGGTCAACAAAATATTTTATAATTATACATGGTTTCTTTTTTTTTTTTTATTCAAGAATCTTTTTGCTGGGAGGGCTGCATTTTGCTAAGAGGGCTGCAGTCCTGCAGTCCGATGGCACGAACTGCCACTGATAATGCATCATACCTTCCCTAACTCCTCAGATCTCATTTGCTGCCATTGCATCCAGACATGGTTTCTGAGTCTCTAGTGGGTTGTTGTGAGTTAAATCAAATTTAACTTTGAATTCTATTTGCTGTTATGTTATTTTTTCTATCCTCCCTCCTTTATAGTCAACCAAAGGCATTAGAGACTGCTGCCTTTTTCAACTTTTTCTACTTTTCTCTCTGTACCATTGGCACTTTCCTTTTCTCTTTTCAACTTTGTAAAAAAAAAAAAAGAAGCCATAATAGTTATTTAACCTTCTCTTTATTAATTTTAAAGTTTAACTTTGTTGCTTAGTGTGTGTGTGTGTGTGTGTGTGTGTGTGTGTGTGTGTGTGTGTGTGCAAGCGCACGGGCTTGCTCGTGTGTGTATTTGTGTTTGTGTGAGGGCATATTTCCTTTTTTCCCTTGGGTAAATGATTGGCATGTGTTAAAAGATGTCGGACAAACCAACAGGCTTCAAGAGATGCACTTCTTGTGGGCGTAAGATACCTAATTTGAATGCCCACAAGAAGTGCATATATTGTTTAGGGCCAGGTCATTTAAATGTGGATTGTGCAATCTGCACATCCTTTAATCCCCAGGCCTTGTCTGACAGAAGAAATAAGCTTATTTTGAAGGGCCTTCTGACAGCATCATCGCCTTTTTCTGGGGCTCAAACCCCCCTCAAAGCATGGCAAATCTAAGGAACAAACAAGGTAAGCCCTTTCTGCTTGTCCAGGGGCCTCATCAGAGCCATGCTAGAAGAGACAAAAAGTCTCATATCTGACCCTTTTGGCTCCAACTCTGACCAAGCTACCCTCAGATCACAGAGCTCCCCCTGATCCTAAGACATTATCAGACCCAACTGTGTCAGATCCAAGCAAAATTAGACAATGTTGGATCCTAGGACCTCATCAGATCCAATAAAAACTGTGCTTATCTCTGGATCTCCTGTTCCAAGAACCTCTGCCTTGGATCCTAAGGCATTAGATCTGGTGGTTAGGAGCTGTACCCCAGTTTACCATCTGAAACCAATGACTCCAGCTCCTCCTTCAAAGATTCTTCAATCTACAACTTCATCCAGACCCGCCTCCTCAGCTTCCTTGTCTAGGTCTTCTCGAAGTCTCACAGAGGGCAGTATGGACAGGATGATGCAGACGTTTCTCAGGGTTCAATTCAGATGGGGGTCTTGCCATCTCTGTCCCATCTTGGATCCATGAGTGCTCCATCATATACTTTGCAGACTCCTTCTCCAATCCACCCCTTGGCTTCGGAACCCCAGGATGCAGGATACCCGAGAGAGTCAGTGTCAGATCTGAAGAAGTCCCCTTCCTTAACTCCATCTGTGCCCCTAACCAGCTGTTTTCCAATTCTATCAGATAAGAATGGTTCTCAATCCAAGATGTCTGAGCTGGCTGTAGGGGTTGCCTTTGGCATTGACTTTGGGTCTGATTCTGTCTGAGGCCACAGATACTTGGTTGGCTTGGCTGTTTCTCCTCTGCTGACTTCAGCTCTGAGAGAGAATAAGAATTTCCCCTTGTCTGTCTGCCTTCCAGGTTGCAGAAAGGCCCTTCTCTAGGATCAGAGAACCATCTCCTCACATCCAGGATCACCCTGTCCTTCTTCACATCTGAGCACTGAGCTCATCACTCCTGCCATAGGTCAACCTGCCCCGAGAAGCCTCCAGACTGCTTCCCCCAGGCAATCCCCCCTTCTTCGGATACCTCCCTGGAACACCCCATGGAGGAGGTCTCTCGAAAGGAAAAGTGTAAGAGGAGGCACATAGACTCTCCTATGGAGTCCCTCACTGAGAACACTAATTTTGATGAGGGAGAAGGATCTCCTTGATCACCATCTGAAGATGTCTCCTTTGAAGCCATCCTAGATCTCCTAAAGCAGAAAGTTGGCTGGTAATCCCAACCTCCTTATGAGGAGCCAGTGTTCCTGGAGGCTTTTTGAGTGGGACTATCTACGTCTTGGGTGACCCCCTCCCTGGCAGACAAGCTCATAGAGTGAGTTTCCTGCTGGGCTTGGAAGGAGATGAACATGGTCAAGCCTATTCCTAAACACATTGACAGGTTTCTCAGTCCACCCTCTGACCATCTACACTGGAGCAAATGCATCCCCAAACATTGTTGTGTCAGCAGCCACAAAAAAGGAGCTAGCTGAACCGAGCTCCACTGTTCCTCCAATGGACAAGGAGTCCAGGGTGATGGACAGACATGAAAAGCATGTTTATACCTCAGCAACTTTTGCACTGAGGTCATTAAACTATTTGGCACACGTCGCTCAATTGCAGATAGGCCTGGTTAAAAATCTAACCAACACTCTTGCTGAGACCATGTCGGAAGAGGACTTGAAGAAACTGGCAACTCTGTCTTCCCTTGCCAATTCCTCAATGAGATTGATTTTTCATACCATGGAAGGCACCTCACGAGCAGCTGGTGCAGGCATACCCATTAGGAGACATGCCTAGATGTGGCTTTGCAACTTCACAGAGCCCTTCATGGCATCTTTCATTAATGCCCCTTTGATTTTCCTCCCTGTTTGGACCATCATTGAAAGATACGCTTACCTGCAATGAGCAAAAAGAAAAGACCTTATCTGCTATGGAGATTGGGTTTTGTACCCCTCAGAGGACCTTTTCTAGAAACCAGAGCGGTGGTAAGAAGACTTGGTTCAGGAAGTCTCAAGGACCTTTCCAAGACCCGCATGGTGATACTGCCTTCAGAAGCATAGGGGAGGTTTCAATGGTAGGCAACACTCCAGAGGTAGAGGGGAGGTCAGCAAAATCAGGGCTTCAGGGAAACTTTCTCCAATAAGCCCTATCAGTGCTCCTGAAGGGTTGCCTGACTGTCCATCTCTGGAGGCAGTCAGGGGTCATTTATTTCTGCACCTAGACACCTGTACAGATATAACAACACCTGGGTGCTAAGCATAATATTCAGAGGTTACTACATTCCCTTTTCCCCTTCTCCAAATCCTGGGAGGATACTCCCTTACTTTCCACCCAGTCAGAGGTAGTACACAAATCTAGAAGTTCAGAAACTTTTACAAAACAGAGTCATCCAAGCGGTCCCAACTGAACAGATAGGATTCAGAACCTATTCACGCTTCTTTTTGATGCCAAAGAAAACAGGGGACCTAAGACCAATTCTGGATCACAGAAATCTAGATCACTATGTCAAGAAGTCAAAGTTCCAGATGGTTATTGTCCAGTCCATTTTGCCGCTTCTATGCAAGGGCGACTGGATGTGATCCATAGATCGCAAGAATGTGTACTATCATATCAAAATAGACAGATGCAACAGGAGACATCTGAACTTTCTGCTGGGAGCCAATCATTACCAGTTCAGAGCACTACCTTTTGGACTCACCGCAGCCACCCCGGGTATTTAGCAAATGTATGGCAGCTGTAGCAGTTCATCTGAGGCTGAAATTATTCCAGGTGTTTCCATATCCAGGCGATTGGCTGCTTACCACACCAAGGAGGCATGAACTACTACAAGCAGGGATTACTTGCTTCAGATCTCTGATTCCCTTGGCATTACAATAAACCTGACAAAATCAAACCTGATTCCAGTTCAGAATATAGAGTTCATAGGAGTGAAGCTGAACACTGCTACTCAAGTGAAATCTCTGTCTCTACATCACATAATTTTATTTATTTTATTTATTTTACATTTGTTGACCGGGCTAGTCTAGCTGGATACATGTCCTTTTTCAGTAGAGGCCCGGGGAGAAAAGCTCCCACATTTAACAGTAGTATCACTAAACAATTAGGTACAATAAACTACATTAATGTAATAATACATGGATAAATAACATTTTAAATATCCAAGCTGATAGTTTGGTAGGGATTTTATAAGATGATCAAATGATATAGATACATGTGGAGGATAGAAAAGTACTAGGTAAAGCTTGAGAGCTTACTCTCTTTACTAGGTAAAGCTTAATATCCTTGAGACAATAAGTTCAGGACTTATATCTTCCTCCAGCCTGCCAGTAAGATTGATACTCAGAGTGCTGGGGTTTATGTCAGCTGCCATCATCCTGCTTCCCTTGGCAAGATTTTTTTATGTGAGTTCTACAATGGAGCCTGGTTGTTCAGTGGTCCATTCTTTACCAAATGCTATCTGTTCCCATCAGACTAATTTCAACCTGCAGACATTATCTTCAATGGTGGATGCAGCCAGATGACATATATCTGAACAGATTGTTTGCTCTCCTTCCTCCAATAGCCACAATTACCATGGATGCTTCTCAGCTGGGGTGGGAGGGCATTACAAGGGAAAGATGGTCCAAGGCACTATTCCTTCTCTGAGACCAAGTTGCATATCAGTGTCCTTGATATGAGAGCAGTCCTTCTAACACTGCAAGCATTTCAGGACATTCTCCCTCTGGGGACTGTTGCTATACATACCAACAACATGTCAGTGGTCTGGTACATCAACAAACAAGGAGGAACCTGATCCTACCTCTTATATAGAGAGGCCATGAGAGTTTGGGAATGGGTGATTTCTTCAAGTTGCTTTCTAATTGCAACCCATATTCTGGGGAAAACCAGCACATTGGCAGACAGAATCAACAGGTCCATTCTGACTCCTCACAAGTGGCATCACCAACAATCAGTAGTGAACAAGATTTTCAGCCACTGGGGCCAGCTTTGTTGTGATCTTTTTATCTCTCTCCTAAATAACAAATGCACCAACATTACTTCACTGTGACCCCCCCCCCCAGAGAGGGAGACACCGAGGGATGCTCTAGTCCACGACTGGCCCCTGGGTCTTCTTTATGTTTATTCCCCTATACCCTTGACCCTGAAATTTCTACAGAAAGCCAGCAGGTTGAAGAGCTCAGTAATCCTCATTGCCCCTTCTGACCTCGTCAGGTATGCTTCCTCTTCCTATAGTCTCACCTCAAGTATACAGGACCTCATTACTCACCTGTCAGAACACCAGCATCCCAATCTCCAGATCTTCAAATTGGCCACATGGTTTCTGCCTTCCAGTGATTGTAAGAAAGTCCAGGCTTGCCTCGCTAGTCTGCGACATAATTTTGACTTCTCAAAAGGCATCCACTAAAAAAGTCTATAGCAGAAAGGGGAAGGCATTTTCCATTTGGGCCTCAAGGGAGAACGTGGACCCTTTCTCAGCTCCTATTTTGGCCATTCTTTTCCTGAGTACTCTTTTTCAGGAAGGAGACAGTTTTTTCTACTATAAAACTTCAACTAACTCCTATATCTAATTTCCATACTGGAGACCGTTTTTACTCTCTTTCTACTTCCAAATCATGTAAAGCATTCATGAAGGGCATTTTTTCTACTTAGACCTCCAATAAAAGACCCTTTACTTCCTTGGGATCTTACAATTGTTCTTCAGGGCCTTGCCCAAAAACCCTTTGAATTGAGTTGTGACATGAAATTTCATTCCTGAAACCCAATATTTCTGGTAGCCATTACTTCGGTTAACAGGGTATCCGAACTTCAAGCCTCATCAGCCAAACCTTCTTACATCACCTTCCATAAAGAGAATTTCCTTATGGACTAATCCTTCCTTTATGCCAAAAGTAGCTGCAAATTCAAACTTTAATCAGTCTATTCAGTTGCCAGTTTTCTTCCCCAACTTTTCTAATAGAGTATATTTTGCATCTCCTTGATGATGATAGGCAATTACATTTCTATCTTTATAGAATAAAAAAGTACAGAAAATCTGATCAGCCTGTGTGAATAGGTTGAGCATCACACATAGCAAAGCTCAAAGTTTGTTTTCTTTTCCTGAAATTGTTTGGGCAAGCAGTTTCCAAAATTACTTTGGCCAAATGGATTACTGATTGTATTTCTCATGTTTATTGCCAAAAAGGTATTGAATTTCCATGATCTCCAAAGGCCCACTTGACCAAATCTATGGTTACGTCAGCTGTTTTTTATTCTAGGGCCTCAATTGATGAGATTTGTGCTGCAGCCATGTGGTCAAAGACTGATACTTTTGTAGTGCACTGCAAACTGGACATTATATTCAGAAGCAGGGCTTCTTTTGGCTTGACAGTGCTCTCGCTTATCTTTCCTTAAGGGCCATCCAAGAGCTACTGCTGGGGACTCTGATCCATCAGTGAGGAAGAAGGAAAAGGCAACATCAGATGTAGAAGTTGTGTTCTTACCATAACTTAGCATCTGTGTTGTCCATTTTCATTCTTCCCCACTTCCTTCCCAACCATCCCCCAGCCTTGATTCTTCAAGAAGTAACCTAGAATTTATTTGAAACCATGGTTTCTAGGTTTGGACCCCAAACCTCTTTTTCGTACTCTGTCCTGTTCCTTTATTTTCTGGGTTATAGGGCAACAGACTCAATCTGAGGAGTTAGGAAGGTATGATGCATTCCGGGAAGAGGACGGAGCTCGAGACTCAGATCCAGAATTCTAGGAAATGCGGCCAAATTGGATCCATTATCAGATCTGAGACCCATCAGTGAAGAAGAAGAAGAATGAAAATGGACAACATTGATGCCAAGTTATGGTAAGTTCAGAAGTTCTATTTTTACAAAGGGTATAACAACAACATTTCTCACTGCATTTGATTAGGACTGTAGCAATAAAGACAGGTGATAATGTTAAGCATGTTTATTGCAAGCAATGTATCAGTAATGCTTGCATAACTAAACTTTTCTATTTAGTGTACATTATTTATGTTTCACATATAACCTCAAGCAAATGTGTGTTTAATTTCTTAAATATAGCAATGAGGATATTTAATATAAAATTCACTTGCATAGGTATGATTAGCACAGTACTTTTATTATAATCATCATAACTCATTAGATATCCCAATTATGTGTTTAGGACAGCTATTGCTTATGAAGTATGCATATAACATACCCCAGCCAGTATTACTCAGCTGATTCAACTGCATCCATCTAAAATATATTTACAAACAGAAATACTGACTTTTACACAGGAATCAATTCCCAGGACTATGTAAAAATCACACACATACAGGCTTCTCTGAAGTGTATTCCCGTGCATTCTGAAATTAGTATATATCTTATTTACCATGCTTGAAAGGTAGTTCTTCTGTGGCAATGTCAGTTAATAAGCTATATTTCAATTTTGGCATGCTTTATCCAATGGGTTTGATTTCCAGCTGGTACAGTAACATTTTAACATTGTATAAGCCCCACCATAACAGTATGTCACAATTCATCCTCTTTCTCCTTCCAAACTGCAAAGATTAAAAGTCATGCCATTAAACATTCCATTGCTGAACATTGGAACCTGTGTCAATAGGTTGAACATCACACATACCAAAGCTCAATGTCATGTTTCACACATTTACTGTTATGTGATGTAAGTAGTGCCAATATGTCTGCCAAGGAATCCATTTGCTTTGAATTGTGCAAATGCAGTTGGCAAGGCTGTGTGTCTTTGCACGCACCCAGTTATCTGTGAGATATGAATTGGGCACCAGTTCAACATGAACTATGCTCTGTATTGCATGTCTTAATCCAGACATTTCTTTATTACTGCTGTTGTTTTCATCACACAGCTTAATGGCAAATGAGAGCTTCCATAAATGTTTCTTAGTGTATGGCATGCAGCCAGACCTTCAGAAACTGTAACTGGTTCTGTGTTACAACACTTTCCTGTGTGTTGGTGCAATTGAATTGCTGTTATATTATTGTTTCCTGTAATGTGAGCATGCAGTCTGAGTTGTTTGCAGATTAACAATGTAAAACTTGAAATCATGAAATGTCATCCAATCTATGTTGTCATTTGTCACTTATGTATGTTGTGTGTTATTAGATTGCCATTTAGTATTTATGTGGTAGATAGCACTTGCTTGTCTATTGCATGTTTATAGGTGATAAACCCCTTTCCTATGTGTACCACTTACATTTCTTTGGAAAACATGCCCATTTGTGATGTACATGACATCCCAGCTGTAAGCTCCATTTGTTATGCATACAAGCTGAGATGGACAATACAGCTGTGGTGTCATCTTGCATATATAAATTCCCTGTACATACATCTCATATGCAACAACTGCAGTCTATGCATTCGTCTCATAATGTATCTTCTGCCTTTGCTGTTTACTCGACTCATCGTTGTATTAACATGTTTATCACATTTCTAACTCTTCTTTGTTACACTGTAGCTTCATAACCCCTATCACATCCTTTGTTAGCATGTCAGTTTTTATTTATGTGCATAACACTGGTATTGTCATTGACATTGTAATTATCATTACATCAATATGACACGATTTATGTTAAGAATGTTTTTTTGACAGTTTAGCACATTTGCCTGACTACATTGTACCCATTTCCGCTATCCTGTCAGCTATTTTGCAGTACAAATCATTATGGTTTGTGTACAATCCCCCATTTCACTTCCCTTCCTTCAGAATTCTTTCACTGTACTTACCTTTAATATTTCACAGCTGCAGCGCATGCTCATATGTTAGCACAGCCTATAAGCAAACTGTTTTGTTTACATTCTGAGCTTGTGCATGCAAGTACCTTTCCATGGCCACAAACACTATTGCTGAACACGAAAAGGTGCTTGAAAATATGTAGGAGTGATAACAAGCACGCATATTCAGTTAACACTGCTGCTCGTCATGTTAACACACTTACATTGTGTAGGCTTAGCCCGAAGCCTACATGATTGTTAATGACTCCTGGGGATATTTTAAATTGCTATTAAACTGTATTCTGTGGCAGTTTAATGTGGTTAAAGTACGTGGAGCTAATTTTTAACACTGGTTTGGCACATTCTTTGGTATTTGCACTTTGTGTACTGGAAATTCTATAACTTCTGTCAGTTGTGAAAGGATTCTGAACACATTTAAACCATTTTTTGTGATTATAGCACAGTTTGGCAGAGTTTAGTTGTGTCGGGATATACTTCTTAATAGAAATTTCAAATGCTTATTGTGATACATTATCCAATACTGTCAGTGTATTATTCTGGCTGGTGTCCCCCCCCCCCGACTTGATGGACCCCCAGCTGTGGTACCCCCTATCAAATTCAGTTGCACATAAAAAGAAAAAAATAAATAAATTTATGCCTTAGCCTCTGGTTAGGGGTTCTGTTGGGGCTAATGCTTGGCCTACAGACCACTTATCTTTTACCCTGTCTCCCTCTAGTGTAGCTTTGCCGGCCAGTATGGAATGGGGGTTAGACACATCCTCCAGAGCTGTTCCAGTACCTGGTAATGGTATGGAAGAACCAAAGCCTTCAAGTGCAGGAGTAGTCCAGGGTTAGAGACCCCCCCCCTGCCAGACATAATACTCTCTTCCAAGATATATTATCTAGTGTTGAAGTTCACAAGAAAAAGAAACGGAAGCTTCATCATACTGCTGATAATCAGATTATATGTGTTTATAAGGCTGATGTAGTTTCTTTTAGTGAATAGTGTTCTGCAGACAGCTAATTCTGAAGGATGCGTTCCTATACATCATTTTAGTGCTAGTTTGGTTACAGACCTTTCAGTTGTTTCAGAGAATGATGAGAAATCTGGTGAGAACAATGGTGATTTCCTAGCTAACACCGAGTCCAGTCAAGATGATTTTTCAGAAGGTGAACCTGAGAGTAAGTAAAAACAAGTTTTCACTTTTACTGAAATTGCTAGATTTAGTCGAAGCAGTGGTGGTGCTGCGGTAGCATCGTCGCCTCACAGTAAGACGTTGTCCCATTCGATTCTCAGAGCGTCTTTTGTGTGGCGACATGCGTGAATGGGCGTCCCTTCGTTGAAGGTTGTGCGTCAGGCCCGGCAAGTCGGCACGTAAAAATCTATTGCCAATCATTAGCGGACCGGAGTTCCGCTGTGGCGACCCCTAACCGGGAAAAGCCGAAAGACACAACAACAACAATAAGTCAGGAACTACCTCAGAACTAGGCAGGGTATATGACCTTATAGAGGACAAGATGCCTAATTCTGTGGCTATCCTCACTCTCTTACCGGTGTTGGAAGATGTTTAAAAGCTGCCTTCAGGACACCAGTATCTATTCCAGCAGTCGCTAAAAAGGCTCAGCGAAAATATAGGTTGTCCTCAGATAAGACAGAGCTCTTTTCTCATTTGACTGTTGACCCAGCTGTGGTTTCCTTAGCTGCCTACTCAAATAAAAATTCAAAGGCTTCATCTAATCCACTGAACCTTGATAAAGAGGGAAAATGGTTACATCTTCAGGGCACAATGATGTCTCTTTCTAGTAACTGAGCCTTTAGAATATTAAATTATCAGGCTATATGTGGAAATTTATTTTACGGTGTGCGTATATAAAAGTGTTATATGAATGACTCAAGTTTCAAAACGTACTTTGATAGGTGTGCTTGTCTCGAGAAATGCTGCTTCTAGTGTTGTATTAAGATGGTATGCTAGGTTATGTAATCAGAAATTCTCTGGTGACTCAAAAGCCAAAATTATGAATGCACCTTTAAGTACTGAATTAATGTTTGGGCCTTCCGTTACACAGATTCTTAAACAGCGGGATGATAGAAGCAAATCATTGCAAGGAATATCTAGAATGTTTCATGTACCAAGTTCTCCCTAAACAAGGCATCTGCCTTCAAGGGGCAGAAGTAAAAAAGAAATCCCAGCTGTAGAGCAATGTGTGTGTATATACCTTTAAGAAGTTATCCAAGGGCTTGCACAAATTTATAAATACTGAACACGTGCCAGCCTGATTGCCATTTTGTAGTTAGCTCAAGTGATGTAAGCTCTGTCTGTTAACTAGTTTGTTCGTATTTAATGATGCTGCTATTCATCTTGATGTGTTTCTATCTATTAAAGCATCTGGATGAAACCCCAAGCCTTCTTGTTTTATGTATTAGAGATGAATGAGCAACATGGTGTCAATAGTGGCATGTCTAAAGGACATAGTGTCAGAAACGGCATATCTAAAAGGCCATGAAGTTAGCAGACTCATACCAAAGGGGCATGGTGTCAGAAATGACTTGGCCAAAGTGACTTAAGGTACTTATTTAAATGCTGATGGAATATACAGGACTGGATCATCCTAAAATGTGCAAACTTTGCAAAACAGGTCAGAAACAAATTTCAGTTATTAAAACTTGCTCAATACTGTTTCTTTTGCATAATATGAAATGGGGCATACAGAATGCTCTAAATGATATCCGCACAAACCGTTATGTAGGATATTAATAAAAATATTTGAATTACTACAGAAAATGTTTGAAATAAAGTCCGAATTGCATAAAATGAGTAAAATAAAGGCAATGACTGCATTTTCACAAAGTATATGTATTTTCGTATCAAGCAAAGATATTCAAGTTATCAGAAGTGTATAAAGTGTTTGCATGTCTGTGCAGTGTTACAATAAAGCTATTTCACAAAGTATAGCTATTACAAGGCATATTTCTTAGAGTACAGCCATTACATTATTCGCAAAATAGTGTTTTGAAGACTTTATTGTGCATTTGAATGTTGTTGCAAGCTCGCAGAACTGTTTTATTTATATATAAATACAAGGGCATACTTTCAGTGTGTTTGTGTATACCTTGTGGGCATGGCAGTTGGATTTTGAAAACAGTGCACTTGTGTTTGACAGTAATATTGCTGAGAAGTGGAGAGTGAGCAAGAGTATGACATTTTCATACAGGCTGCATTTTCTGATAAAGATGACCATACAAAGGCATTTATTCTGCTTAATTTAGCTGGGTCAGAAGCCATAGAAAGGGAATGCTCATTTGTGTATGCACCTGCTATCTATACAGCAGAGGGAGGAATACCATCATATTGTTGTATCGGCTGAGTCAAGGGAGGATCCAGAGTGCTTAAAATGTAAATTTAGAGAAATGTGTAACCCCCAGACAAATGTTACAATGGAAAGGCACTTATTTTACACAAGGGATCAAAATTCTAGTGAAACCTTTGCATCATATATAACTTTACCTGAGGAATAAAGCTAAAATGTGCAGAATTGGTGACTTAAGGGATGAGTTTAATAAGGACAGACTTGTCTGTGGCATAAAAGATAATGCTGTGAAAAAGATTTTGCTTCGTGACAGTGATTTAACTTTGAATAGGGCCATTGAAATTTGTCAGATGTACCAGCTCACAGAAAAGCACATAAATATGCTTACTAATAAGAATAGCTCTAGAAGGCACAGTGACAAAGCTCATGTTGATAGTATGCAGCACGGAATTAAAAAAACAGGCTCAAACACGTGGCAGCAACTGTGACCCCTGCAGCACTCACTGGTAAACCCCAGAACTTTCCAGCAAATTCCAGAAGTCGCACAGACCTAGTGAAGCATTAGCGTGAGTCAGCAAACTCAAAGCATGGGCCCCACCCAGTTTCATTGCCAACTGTCGTACTTGTGGTGGAAGTCATGCAACTAAAAGGGATAAATGTTTAGCTTTTGGTCAACAATGCCACAAATGTAATAAATGGAATAATTTCAAAAGATTTTGTAAATCAAAAGGCGCACATTCTTTTATTAAAAGGGAACATTTTAAGATATGACTTAATCAGTTAGACAGTTGCAACCCTGTTCTTTATGTTGATGGTATGTCAATGCTTTATGAAACAGTTAATGCAGTGGATTTAAGGGCAAAGAATGAAGTATTTTGTAATGTTTGGATAAATGGCACACCCACAGAGCTCAAAGTTGACACAGGTTCCAAGTGCAATGTTATGTCTGCAGAAACATTTGCTAGAGTGTGTAAAAGTGAAAGGCTTGATTTAGCAAGGTGTGCGAAACTTGTTGCTTATGGAGGTGAAGAAATTCAAACCAAAGGCTCAGTAGTGCTTTCATGTTACTCTGCTGAAAGGAGTTACGACTTATTATTTTATGTGGTCAAGAGACACGTCGAGTCATTATTAAGGCTCAGAGACAGTTTGAAAATGGGACTTTCATTTAATCAGGAAGTCCACCAACTTAGCTTGAAAGACCACTATAATTTTGCTCAGCACATTTTTTTTCTACCTTTGCTGATCTTTTCAAAGACAAACTAGGCAAACTTCCAGTTGTGTACACCATGAAGTTAGACCCAGAGGTCAGTCCATTTATCAAGACAGCATGTAAAGTTCCAATAGCCATGCAGGACAGAGTCAAAGACGAGTTAGATAAAAGGGTGCGACAAGGTGTTATTTGTCCTGTCACAACTCCAGCTGAATGGGTATCTTCCATAGTGGTAGCTCATAAGAAAAGCTCAGATGACATCAGAATATGCATTGACCCACGGGATTTGAACAAAGCACTAAAAATACCTCTTCATCCAATGTGCACAGTTGAAGCAGTTGCAGCCTTGATGCTAAATGCCACTATTTTTTCTGTCTTAGATGCAAAGTGTTAATTTTGGCAACTTCAGCTTGACAAAAATCCTCATTGCTTACTACTTTCAGTACTCTGTTTGGCAGGTACAGATTTTTGAGAATGCCATTTAGAATAAATTCTGCAAGTGAAGTCTTTCAACATGCAGTGGAGCAAATTTTTTCTGGGTATCCTTGTGCTGTTACAGTAGACAACATACTAGTAGGAGGTCATGATGAAGCTGAACATGACAGAAATCTCAGAAAAGTTCTAGAAAGGGCACGTCAAGTGAATCTTAAGCTCAACCCACACAAATCCAAATTCAAGCTACAAGAAGTTACTTATGTTGGTCATTTATTTACAAGTACAGGCTTACGATCAGACCCTTCAAAGCAAGCAGACATTCTTGAGATGTCACCTCCAGACAGTGTTCAAGCCCTGCAACATTTTCTTGGCATGATCAACTACTGAGGCAAGTTCATTCCAGACTTGACCCAACTTTCAGCACCACTCAGAGCTGACATGTAAAGATGTATCCTGGTCTTGGTTAGAGCAACACCAAAGAGCATTTGATATTCTGAAACAGAGAATTGCTAGTCCACCAACTCTCAGTATGATGTTCACAAACCAGTTACACTATCCCGTGATGCTTCAAAATTTGGTCTTGGTGCAGTCATTCTACAAGAGGATCAACCTGTTGCCTATGCATTGAAAACTCTTATCCAAACTGAAATGCAGTATGCCCAGATTGAGAAAGAGCTTTTGGCAATTGTGTTTGCATTTTCAAAGTTCCATGATTATGTTTATGTCCAGATCGAAACAGACCACCAACCATTAGTTATTATTTTGAGAAGGCCTATGCATTCAGCTCCAGCTAGACTGCAATGTATGATGCTGAGATTGCAAAAGTACAATTTCAATCTTTTCTACAAGAAAGGCAAACTTCTTTATCTTGCTGATATATTATCCAGATCACCCAGAAATACCACAGAATAGCATGAGAATGACAGCCTTGATTCTGAAGCCATGGAAGAGAGAAATTTTTCTTCCACATGTCTTAATGAGCTAAGAGATCACACAGCCACAGATCCAGTTTTACAAAGGCTCAACCACTTTATCAATCATGGACGGCCGTCAAAGCAATCTAGTTTACCTCAAGAAGTGCAACCTTATTTTCCATACAGAGATGAGATTTTGTCTGACAGAGGTATCATAATGAAAGGTCTGAAAGTAATTGTACCAAAGTCCTTGCAACCAGAGTACATTGCTATATTGCATCGTGGTCACCCAGGAATTGAATCTATCAAAAAAGGGTGAGATGACTAGTATTTTGGCCTTCTGTTCACAAGACACTGAGAGAGCACTTTTATCTTGTTCAGTGTGTAATAGTACTAAGCCTCATCAACAGAAGGAACCACTTCAGCTTAACTAGATTCCGGACCTACCTTGGTCAACAGTAGCCACTGATATCTTTGAGTGGAATGGTCAACATTATTTGGTGTTAGTAGATTCTTAATCCAATTGGTTCGAGATTGACTGACTTCCTAACTTAGAATCCAGTATGGTCATTATTAAGATGAAGCGTCATTTTGCTCTGCATAATAGTCCACACAAAGTTATTTTTAACAATAGCATACAGTTTACAAGTCAACAGTTCAAAAGATTTGCTGAAGAATGGGACTTTACTCATGTTGAGTACCTGCAGTCAAATGGTTTGGCAGAACGCACACTGCAAAGTGCAAAACAGTTACTTGAGAAGTCAAAACAAGACAGTAGTGATGTTTTCCTGAAGCTCTTGAATCTCAGAAATGTTCCTCGTGATAAACATCTTGGTTCACCTTCTCACAGACTTCTGTCAAGACAAACCAGAACCACATTACCAATCAGTAGTCAACTGTTAGTTCCACGTGTCAAAAACAGATCTATGAAAGCCAATCTGTTGAAGAAGCGCCTAACCTAGAAGTCCTACTAATAAGACCAGCAAACTTCTCAATCCATTATGAGAATGAAAAGTGGTAAGGATGCAAACGTCCAAAATTTATGATCAGATTGGTGTCCTGAAGAATATGGGTCCAGAGCTGTGATTGTACATTGTGGAATCAGAAGGAGTAACTTTTATTCTGAATCGGAAACATTTGAGACCGGTGTCTGAGCTTGTACCACAGCACATAACCTGTGAGAAAGTCTCTTTATCTCAGAGTGAGTTGTCTGGTGTTCTAATTCAGAGGAAGTCCCAGAGGACATTCTTGTTCCTATGATGAATCCAGAAGGTCCTGATATGAGTTGTGCGCCACAGACTGTCCCTGTTGCTAAATTTACTCCCAACTGCTATGTTACAAGATATGGTCAAATCTCTAAACCCTGCAACAGATATGAAGCAACCTGGACATGAATATTATGCTTTGTTTCTGATGTACATAGTGATGCATGCCTAACTCCGATATTGTTTTGCATAAAGGGCAATCTTTTTAAGAGGGAGGATGTAGATCAGTGTGTGTGTGTGTGTGTGTGTGTGTGTGTGTGTGTGTGTGTGTGTGTGTGTGTGTGTGTGTGTACCTTTAAGAAGCTATCTAAGGGCTTGCACAAGTGTATAAATACTGAGCACTTGTGAGCCTGGCTGCCATTTTGTAGTTAGCTGTTGAGATGTAAGCATGTATGTACGTAAGCTGTGTCTGTTAACTAGTTTGTTTGTATGTAATGATGCTGCTATTCATCCTGATGTGTTTTTATGTATTGAAGCATCTGATCAAAACCCCAAGCCTTCTTGTTTTATGTATTAGAGATGAACTAGCAATACCAGCCAAACAAAAGTCAGGTATCCAATAGGAAATGACAGAAGGATAAGTCTTTAAAACCAAATATAGGAGTTCCCTGTCTGAAAAAGGATCAACCTCCCTGCAAAAGAATGACTATGCTGAGTCACAAAGCACCCTTATCCCTCACTCCTGCTTTCTCTTCCTGTTTCCCCCAGGCTCTTTTTCAACCCAGCAGCCTGGCCACAAATAGTTCCTGAGAATAATTTGGACAGGATACACTTGGCAGTGGACAGTAAATTCTTCTGCTTTCAGGGGAATTCCCCAGCACCCACCAGACTTTACAGAAATGTTTCCTGCAGTGCTACATCACATCATAGAACTGGTGCCTATGATGCACAAAGGCAAAGGTTTTTACTGCAGATTCCTTTTGGTACCAGAAAAAGAGCAGTCCTGGGTACCCATCCTAGATTTGTCCTTTCTAAATACCTTTGTAAAAGTTCCGAAATTCAGAATACTCTCCTTACAGTTGGTCCTAACATTGCTTCCAGATCACTGTTTCATGATGGTTCTAGATCCAAAGGACACATATAATTATATTCTTCTTGCTCCCAGTTTCAGAAATAGTTTTGAGATTTGATGTGTTTGGATTATAGGATTATATTATGAGTTTTTCTGCATTACCCACTGGGCTATCAGCTGTACCGTGAAGGTTTGCAAAGTGTCTTCTCCTAGTGGTTGCCTGTTGAAGAACCATAGTCATCCACATTTTTCCTCATTTAGGTGACTTGCTGATTTGTGCAGATTTTTTATCCAGGTGCTTGAAGTCCTTTAACAAGATCACATCTGTTCCATCCCCCGTGGGCTTCCAAATGAACCTTCAAAAGTCCTTCCTCAAACACACTCAATGAATTGTTTTCCTGGGGTGTTTGATAGATACAGTAGAAAGGATGGCCTTCCTTTCAGAAGACAAAGTTCTGACTTATCAGGATATTTTCTTGAATTTCTCTCTTCTAGACATAGCCTCAGCAAGAGAGTCCCTCAACATTCTAGCCCTCATGGCATCAATGATCCTCATGATATCACTAGCCAGACTACACAAGAAAAAATCAATAGCACTTGAGGAATTTTTGGACCCAGCACCTTTATCCCTTGGATTTCCAGGTACCAGTACTGGGATTTGTGAAACAGGAACTGCAGTGGTAGAAGGATCAACTGTCTCTGAATCTAGGACTCCCTTTGTCTCTTTGGAACCCAGTCCAGTCTGTCCAGATGGACTCTTCAGATTTTGAGTGAGGAGCAGTGTCCACGGGGGTTCAAGTGCAAGGCATGTGGTGTCCACAGTACATGCCTAAGTGCATAAATGTAAAAGAGATGTTGGCAGTGATTCATGCCTTAAAATGTCTTCACTACTTATGGACTCCTGGTCCTCTTCTACTGGTCATAGGCAAGACTATGGTGATGTGGTAGCTGAACAAGCAAGAGGGTACAGTTGACAATGATAGCTTTGGAGCTGGCTCTACAACAATCTCTGACTCTTTAGACCTTGTACATTCTGTGAGAGCAAAACACAGTGGCAGGCAGACTAAGCAGATCTTGGACAGACCCTCAAGAGTAGAGGCTCCATGTAGAGGTCTTCCAAGACTTGATCCAGATGTGACAAACACCTCAAGTAGATCTGTCCACCTCCTTTCAAAACAAGCAACTGAAAAAATTCTGCTCAAGATATCCTTGCAGCCATGTTTGGAAGTGAAATGCTCTATTATTCATATGGTGGGAAATGTTCCAGTATGCACTTCCACCTTTTCCATTAATTTCCAAGGTGCTTCTAAAGATTCAATTGAAGAATTACCAAAGATCATTGTGGTAACCCCCTTTTGGCCCAGGCAAATCAGGTTCTCCCATTTAATGGAACTGGCCAGGGGCAATTATCATAAGCTTCCTCGGAAAGTGAATCTGCTCACACATTATCAGGGCAAATGGCACACCCCAAATCAGAACAATTGCAACTGACAGCTGGGATGATTCTGTTTTGATACTCTTTAAGCATGTGTAGCATAAGGATGTGCAGCAGGTATTTAAGGATGCAAGAAAGCCTGCAACTAGAAAATCTTACATTTAGAAGTGGAAGATATTTTCTAACTGGTGCATAGCCAATAACAAAGGTCCTGAAAGAGTTTCAACATATTTGGCTTTAACATATCTGTGTGAGCTCCTTAGTCTATTTGTCATATGCTTCTATCAAAGCGCATCTTGTGGTCATCACAGCTTGTTTGCCCATGGATCCCCTCTTTGTTTCTTTTTGTGGTCAGTTTATGAAAGGAGTGTTGCACGTAAGACTCCCAAGAAAGCAAATCCCTCCTCCCTGGGATCTTAACTATGTTCTTGAAAAGTTGACCTTACCTCCTTTTGAATCTGCCTCTCAGATTTATTTACAGTTTATTTCTTGGAAAACTGTTTTACTAATTGTTCTGACATCTGCAAGGCAAGTCTCTGAGATTCAAGCTGTCATGCTGGAACAACCCTATCTGATTTTTCACAAGGACAGGGTTGTGTTACACACCAATCCATCATTCTTGCCTAAAGTTGTTTTTGAATTTACCTTGAATAAAGCCATCGATCTCCTAGTGTTCTCTCCTCATCCAAAAAACAATGGGGAAAAGATTTTACATACCTTAGATGTGCACAGGCAGCTCAGGTACTACCTTAACAGAAAAAAAAGTCCTTTAAGAATGCTAAGGGGGGGAGGCAAAGATATTTCAACCTGTATCTAAGCAAACTATTGCACAATGGGGTTCCTCTGCTGATGTTTTCTGTTAATCCCACCATGGTAAATCTCTTTCAGGCAAGGTTAAGGCTCACTCAACTAGGGCCTTCTCTTCAATGTATACTGGAAAGGGGGTGGACTCTAGAAGCATTTTAGAATTAGCAATACAGTCCTCTGTTCATACCTTCACAAAGCACTACAAACTGGATTCTTTTTCAGGTCTAAAGGAGACTTTGCAAAGACCAAGCTTCTGGATCTTTATCTTTTCATGTCCCAGGTAGGTTAAGCTTTGGGAGGATGCCCAAAATGCCACTGAGGCAGTGGGAATGATGAACATAGTAGAGTTACATAAGTCCTATTTACCTGTAACAGTAGATGGCAGAATTCCTCAACACCTCAGTGGCAGCACTCACCACTCACTCTTAATCAGTTAATTGTTGCACACTCTGTTATCCATAACCCTGAGCACTGTCCAGCCCTATTGGACCTTGTTCAGCCCTATACTAATCTGACCTCTCTTCGGTCAGCTAATAAATTGCTACTCAATATTAGTAGATCTCATAAATTTCATGGTAACTCACTATATAACCATTCAGTATCTAAAGCTTGGAATTCACTTCCACAGTAAATTCTATCTTGTCCTGATAAGCATAATTTCAAACAGCACCTACTAGAATACTACTGAAACCACTGGTTATGTCGTTGAACTTCCTCTGGCTAAGCTATCTCCACACTGCTCACTCTGTTATATTCTACTTATATTTTTTCCTTGCTTTTATGCTTTGAATTAGTATCCTGTTAATTAAATCACTGATCAATCCTACACAAAAAAAAACTTATTTTTATTTTTTTTTTACTATGTAATCTAAACTTGATTATTTCATATTTTTGATATTTCATATTGTTTCATATTTTTACCATGTTTATTTTTTTCATCAATGTTTTATTCAATTACTTGTAACATTACTCAACTGTACAAAGTGTATATTGTTTTTGGTTTTCTTTTTATCTTAATTTTTGTAATCATTGCTTGGGAGCTTTTCTCCCCAGGTCTTAGTTGAAAACGGGCTTTTTGCCCAGTAGGACATTACCCTGTTAACAAATGTAAAATAAATAGTTGAGGTGAGTCTCGGCCTATTTGAATTGGTTGTTGTTAGATTTGTTTTTTATGTGATATTGTGATAGGCTTCGAATTTACTCTTGCTAGATGATTCTGGCTTCTGGTACTTTCCCCTCCTTCTTTGTGGAAATGAAAAAGCCTGAACACTCACTTCCTGTTTTAGCCAAAGGCTTCCCACTCAGGATATACTCAGCCAATCAGCTGTCACAGGAAGAGAAAAGAAGGGTAGTCTGAGCTTTTGAAAGTTGTCCAGTGAGGGTTAATTTGGCAGATAACCCAAATGCAACTAAGGCAGTAAGGAATTCAAACATCTTCTACTAGGCAGTAAAGAATTTGAACATCTTCTTCTAGAGATAAGTAGGACATATGCAACTTTACTTTTTAGTGGGATCAGAATGAAATTACAGTGGTGCAGAAAATGTAATAAGATTTGTTATAGATACGGATGCTTATAACTGCAGTCATCCCTCTTGTACTGCTTGCTTTGGAGAATGTTTTTCTCTACTCATCAAGACTCCTTCCCTGATTGGCAACATGTAGTCCCTAAGAGATATGACATGTTATACAAGGTGACCCAGACTCATAAGTACGTATTTTCTCATCTTAAAGCAAGTCCAGCAGTCATTACTTTAACCAAATCTACTGCTGCTAAACAGGTTACTGCTAGACAAAGATGAAAAAGCAATGGATAAGTTGGGGAAGAAAATACATTCTTCATGTACTTTAACTTTCAGAATTTTGATCTGTCAAATGCATTTATTAAAGTTTTTGCTTTTGTCTTTTGATAATATGCAGAAGTTAATGGTTAACCTTCCTTTTTCTAAGGTAAAGAATTCAATAAATGCTTATGTGACAGTTGCTTCTCAAGTGTGAAAGCATATCCTAAAATGTGTTTATGATACAGCTGAGTCTTTCTCTAACTTCTGCATTTGGAGTAGTTTTTAAGAGACCTGCTTGGTTTCATAATCAAAACCTCCTTTGCTTGGAAGTGTTTGCATAGATATTGTTATACCCCAAGCAGAATCCAAAGAATGTTTCCTCAGATAGATTGTACATTTTAGAGGTGTGTTTGGGAAGAAATAGGTAATTGGGATGATAGTTTTTGGGAGTGTAATGAGTTGGCTGACTTTAAAAATTCATTGTGGACTACTCTGTCAGAAATACTGGGTGAGCAAATTGGTCTAAGAAAAAAAATATCTGAGCTGTGATACAAAATAGGAATTGCCTAAGCATAGTAAGGCCTTGCTGAGTTTAATTCTGGTGGCTGCCAGAAAAAGCAATTACTAGAAAATGGAAATCAAAATCTAAACCAACCTTACTAGAAGTATTGTATATAGTAATGGAGATAAAAGAACTGGAAGTGGGATCTTTAGAAAAAGGGTAGGAGCAAATTACAAAGAAAACACTGGAATTGTGGTAATGTTTTGGAGGAAAAATGAGGTTTAAGGGAAGGCAGGAATTGAATGAGCTATGTTATGTTTGAGTAACTGACTGTATAGATTATATGTGATGTATAATGTTTCCAACTGAAAATATATCAATATGGTTTGTTTTCATTTATATAAATGTATGATTGCCTATGTCATAATTGATAATTCAGTAAAGATGTTTCTTGTTTAAAAAAAAAAACTCCTGAAGATGTTTAATCTGAGATTTTAATCTCACCCTTAAATAAAGAGACTCTTTTGGCCCATTTGCTGCTGAGGTACGGAAGAAATCTGATGAAAAAGCAAATCTGATACAAGAGGTGACTCAGATTTTTCAACTCTTCTTTTTTAAAATAAATAATAGTTTTCCCTTCTCTTCAGCCTTCTTTTGCAATAAACAGTTAAAACAACAAAGAGCCAGCTGTCAGCATTTAAAAAAAGAATGGAACTGATGGTCAAAAAAGAACAGAAAAACCTCCAGCTCTCAAGGACAACGCTCACTGTCAACATGACTATCTGCCTGTTCAGGTCCACCACACAACACCCTGGCAATCTTTGTATGTTCCTGAGACTCATCTTTCCATCTAGCATCAAATTGTCAGACAGTTGGGTTCTGACTATAATCCATCTGGGATATTCTTGGCAGTGGGAATCCCTTCCTCCATTTCATGGGATTCCACCTTGCCCATAGAAGCACATTTCTCTTTTTCCTCTGGTTCTGCACAACATGCTGGCTCAGGGATTTATACAATCAGTGCCCTTCAATCTCTTAGACAAAGGTTATTATTCAAGAATATTTCTGGTTCCCAAAGCAGAAGGATCCAGTAGGCCATTGCTGGATTTTTGTGGTCTAAATTTTTTGTCAAGATTCTGTATCTTCAAAATATTTTACTTTTGATTCCTCTTCTAGTTTCACAGAAAAGCTGGACATAAAGGATGCCTACCATCACATTCCTATTGCCTAGCTTTTCAGGCATTTCTTAAGATTTGCTCTGTCTGGCTCACAGTATCAGTTCTCTCTTTTATCCTTTGGACTCTCTGTTGCACCAAGGGTATACACAAAATGCCTAGCTGCAGTCACTGCTTATCACAGACCCAAGGGCATTTGTATCTTTCTCTATTTGAATGATTGTATTATCTTTCCAGGCTCTTTCTCAAGCTGTCATGAGCCTTTAGCAACTGTTCAAGAACTTTTACTCAGTCTGGGGTTTCATGTCAATTTGCAGAAGTCTTCTCTTATCTCATCTCACATAATTATTTTCCTGGTATTTGTGTTAGACTCAGTCTTGGGAAGAATTTTCCTTCCCCCAGACAAAGTAGATATCTTTCAGCAGTTTTTCCTGAGTTTCCCCAGCTTAAACCAAATATCTGCAAAGTAATTTCTCACGATTATAGAGTACATGGCATCCATTATAATAATGCTGTTCTTTGTCAGACTACACATGATGAAAGTAGAGCAGAACCTTATATTAGTCTGGACTCAGCATCTGTTCCCTTTGTCCTTTCAGATTCCTTTTCTAGGATTTGTAAAGAGGAAGATTTGATGCTGGGTAGACCAGATACTTTGCATTCCAGGTCTTCCATTTCCCCTCTGCCCCCCACCCCTCCAGCTAGTCACCACAGACTCTTCAGACCTAAAATGCGAAGTGGTTTCAAAAGGGGCAAAAAGTGCAAGCTCTGTGAGACCTAGTTGATAGATAAAAGCACATAAACATTAGAGAGATGTTGACATTCATCAATGCTTTAAAGGCCTTCGTAGATACGTTCATAGATTAATTTTAGGCTAACTACCCTTGTGGGCCATTTTAAGCCTAGCTAATTAACCCATGTGAGAATCAAACCCTGCGCCTTGTGTCTGTAAGGTAACCACCTTAACCATTATGCCAACCTTCCACATATTTTTGAAATGCCTCTTGTCTCCAGGACCTGTACAAGTGTATGTGGACAATACCATAGTGATGTGGTATATATACAAAACAGGAGGTACCAGATCCTACTCTCTTTGCGTACTGGCTATGATAGCCTAGAATATAGCAATTATACTCAGTCTGACTATTCAGGCTTCACATATTCTGTCAGAGTAAAACACTACTGCAGACAGTCTTAGCAGAACCATAATAGACCCCCATGCATGGAAACTTCATCTTGGGGTCTTCGAAGAATTGATCCAACTTTGGAGAACACAGTAAGTACATTTGTTTGCCTCCTCTCAGAAAAGAAAACTACAGCAATTTTGCTCCAGGATTCCTTGCAGTCAGTTGTGGAAGACGTTTGCTTTCTCATTCCTATGGATGATAAATTTCCTGTATGTCTTTCCACCCTCTCCACTGATTACCGGGTTCTTCTGTAAATCCAGAATGACTCTCCAAAAATTGAGAAGGTGACTCCCTGACTCACTTCTGACCATGGCAACAGTGGTTCTTCCTTTTTTTCAGTCTGATCAAGCACAGTCACAAGATTCTCCACATACCAGATTTACTCAGTCAAGACAGAAGGAGATTGATGCACCCAAGTCTGAAACTCTTCATCTACCATAACAAGCTACTTCCCAGCAGGCTCCCGATCCACTGTAGCAAGACCCTGGCTTCCACTGTGGTTTTCTGAAAAGGCGTAAACTCCAAAAACATTCTAGAGTCAACAATTTGTTTCTTTCTACGTACTTTCACAAAACATTATAGACTGGATTCCTTTTCCAGGTCCAGAGAAAGCTTTTCTAGGACTATTCTCCATTTTTAATGCAGGATTCGTGAACTCTTTCCTCTTCCTTATATTTTGTTAAACTATGATACTTTACTTAAATAGGTTTGGCTACTGCAGCAGTAATTTAATGTTGAAAATTTAACATTGGTGCAAGTAAACTTCTCATAACAGTAGATGTTGCTGTAATGGATCACTGTTGCAGTAGCTGTCCCCTCCTTCCATCCACCTTGTTTTGTTTCTGATGTATTGACAGGATGTGGATGCATATACCATTGTGTATACAGCTGTATATGATTTATTAAAACATCTCTCTGTGATGCCTATGCACTGGCTCAGTAATCAAGGATCCTCAATCCTCACCACCAGCACCAGTGAGGGGCATGCACATTGGGAAGGATAACAAGTACACATACAGTAAAGTACAATTTCCCTTAAGAGCACACAGTCAGTCCCAGGCTGATTTTTCCTTTTCTCTCCAGATGCCCAATAAGACTCCCCACTGGCACAGCTATAGGGTACAGGTCTCAGCCTAGCGATCAAGCTAAAACCTCCAGCACCCTCTCTGTCCAACTAGTGCTTCATGTCCCTGCCCAAGTAGCTGACACACACACTTTGAGATATGAGTTATATACAAACACACAGACCCTCCTGTGGAAGGCTGGCACATGTTCTCCAGCTATGCCTCCTTCTCTGCCCAGGCTGTAAGGTAGAAATCACTGCCACCAACCACTAATATCAGCTACTAATAAGGACCTTACCAAAGGGTGTCCAACTTTACTGTGCAATATTATCATTATCCAATTAGTAAGTATGATGAACAGCAAGGCTTATTGGAGGGCTTGGACAGTATCACAATATACATGCAATGTACTCTAGAGCTTAAATTATCTCTACACAAAACAGCCATAGTTGAAAGGTTTATATTTAATAATAAAAACATAAGACAAATCTCCTCAATTCAACACAGTGCTTGTCAAGAGTTCAGACACAGGAAAATGCTTAAAATAATAATGTAGAATAGTCTGACATAAATATAGAAAACAGC
>NC_056731.1:1897139951-1897144951 GCF_019279795.1 Protopterus annectens | reverse complement strand
CCCACTCGGCTTTCCTGAGAACACTGGAGAATATGAAGGTCTCTCCAAACACCATTATATTGGGTGACTTCAACTACCCAAACATAGACTGGGAGCACTACTCAAGCCCCAACACCCTCGCCCAATGGTTCCTAGAATTTATAAACTCAAATGCTATGGAACAACTAGTCACCACTCCCACAAGAGGGGAAAACATATTGGACCAATACTGAAAGGCAGTTTTGCCCACTGTTAGTTGCACATGGATAGGACTGGCAAGACCAGTCAGGAGGAGAAGGTTACCACACACACTATAGACCCAGTCTCACATAGTACCATCACAACCTCAAATCATACACATAAACACACAAAGACATACTCGGCGGCTCTGATCAAAAATCTACCAAAACAGCAGAGGCCACCAAAGCAGACACCCAAACAACCACCACCTCAGAACACAACACCTGCAACACATAGACCTCACAGTCAGAGTGTCAAACAGTCACAGCCCTTAAGGCCAAACACAATGCCAGACACACTAGTCATTGGTGACTCCATAGTCAGACACACTGACGTCCCGCTCACCAGACTGAGTAAGGAGAAGGTCACAGTAAGCTGCCTGTCGGGCGCTAGAATCCTCCACATAACGCAAGCACTCAGGTCTCTCAACAGCAGGTACAAATACGACTCAGTCATTGTCCATGCTGGTGTAAACGACCTGAGACGTACCTCCTTGGACTACATGAAAAGAGACATTGAGGAGCTCTCTGATTATGTAGCCCAGGCAGGTATGACCCTGACCTTGAGCAGTATCCTACCTTCACCAAGAATGATGCCACAATACAGAGATAAGATGATCAGCTTTAACAATTGGCTTAAACTCTGGTGTCATTCAAAGGGGATCCAATGTCTGTCTGCCTGGGATGACATGCTGGACAAGCCACGCTGCTTCGCAAGGGACGGCTTGCACCTGTCACCCTGGGATTCGGATATTGGCAAAGGCTCTTGCCACCCCATAGTGCCTTTTTAGGCAAGGCTCAAATTCTAAACCTACCACCCTAGAACAAAAAAGGAAAAAAACTAAGGGTAATGCTGCTCAATGCCAGAAGTCTAAATCTCAAAATGCATGCACTCAAGGCCCTTCTCAGTATGGAGAACATCGATGTCTGTGCAGTGACAGAAACCTGGTTCAAGGCTCCTGAGAGCACCCCAGCACTATCAGGTTTTACCTCTTATCATGCGTTCCGGCCCCAAAATCCGGACAATACCAAGAAAGGAGGGGGGGTATCCATATTCATCAAGGACACCTACACCTCAAGACTGGTGGCAACGCACGATGCATCGGAAACCATCCAGGTGCAATTAACCATAGGCAAGACTGCTCTGCAAATTGTAGCATGTTACAGGCCACCCTCACAAACTCAGGAACCTCACATGGCCTTCCTGAAAACACTGGAGGATAAATGTATCACCAAACACCATCATACTAGGTGACTTCAATTACCCTAATATAGACTGGGAACACTACTCAAGCCCAAACACCCTAGCCCAAAAGTTCCTGGAATTCATAAACTCAAATGCCATGGAACAACTAGTCACCATCCCCACAAGAGGAGAAAACATACTTGATCTCATCATCACGAACATGGGAGCACAATGTTCAACACCGAAGTATACCCTCACTGGTGAGATCAGATCACAAACTAATCTCGCTGGACGTCCTCACCCCACCCCCAGCTGAAATAAAAAGACCACAGTAAAAACTTCTAAAGCCGACTTCACACTTCTAAAGACTAGTGTGGTCTCCTTTAAGGCCCCGAGCCGGCGGAAAACAGTACTCAAGCCGCTGAATCACTTACAAATGCCTTCTACCAGCACCTGCAGGACTGCATGGATAAGGCAATCCCAAGCAAAACAAAGACTTTTTGTACCAAAGGCAAGCGTCCAGTCTGGTGGACCCCAGCCATAAACAAACTCTACAACAAAAGGAGGAAGCTACTACAAGATAGAGCAAAATCCTTAAAAGGTAAGACACCCTTGATCACTATAAGTAAAAAACTAAGAGCTCTCATAAAATCATCCAAAGCAAATTTTGAGAGAAAAATAGCTAAAGACTCAAAAGACAATCATAAGGCCTTCTTTAGCTATGTTAGAAACCTGGGAGGAAACTCCCAGATATGCTCAGAACTAGTTCAAAATGATGTGAAGATTACTGATCCTACAGACATTGCCAACATACTGGCTGACAGGTTCAGTGCAAACTTCTCCCCCAAAAGGAGAGATATCTATACCAAGCGATGGGAGCCCCCCAAACATCTCCAACGCCCAAGTGAGAACTGCTCTCTCCAAAGCAAAAAACACAGCAGCCATGGGACCTGATGGTGTCACCGGCTGTGTGCTCCACGAACTCAACGAGGAATTAAACCCACAGCTAGGACAGCTGTTTAATCATAGTCTTACCTCTGGATACGTACCCAGGGAGTGGCGCACTGCAACTGTGGTCCCACTTCACAAAGGCGGTGCCTCCACCGACCCTGGAAATTACCAGCCCATTAGCTTGACAAGCCTTATCTGCAAAGCCATGGAGAGGATCATAATGGACCTCATAAATAAAGACATAGGAAATTTGCAGACTTTGGATCCATCCCAGTTTGGCTTTGTCAAAGGCAGATCATGCCTTCTAAACTTGGTTGACATTTTCGAAACAGTCACCAAAGCCATTGATGAGGGAAAGGCAGTCCATACAGCCTACCTCGATCTGGCGAAGGCCTTCGATACAATACCCCACTCGGGTATCATTGAAAAACTCATCAGCTTAAATGTTAACCCATACATCACAAGATGGGTTGCAAACTGGCTGAGTGACAGAACCCACAGGGTCAGAGTTGCTGGCGCCATGTCAGACTCAAAGCCTGTCACAAGTGGTGTACCACAGGGCTCAGTCCTGGGCCCACTCTTGTTTGGCATCTACTTTTCCAAGTACAAGCAAACACAGGAGGGTTATGGCTGACAAAGTTTGCAGATGACTGCAAACTGGGCGCCATAGTAGAAAACACATCTGACACAGATATCCTTCAGAAGGGTCTCACAGAAACGGATAACTGGTGCCAGAGCCATGGCCTAAAGTTAAATGCCAAAAAATGCATAGTCATACCCTTCGGGAAAAACAAGGTTACCCTAGCTACCAAATAGGTGGCAATCCACTGAGCACAGAAGAAGTTATCAGGGACCTGGGGACCCAGGTTGATAGTAGTCTGTCATTCGACACCCATGTACCTAAAGTAGTTAGGAAGACCTTCTACATTGCCCACCTTATCATGAAGGGATTCTCATCTAGATCAAGGGAGGTCATAGTCTCCCTATACTCATCACTCATCAGACCAATGATTGAGTACAATGCCCCATTCGAATGTATCTGACCCGACACTTGCAGCAGCTGGAGAGGCCACAAAAGTTCCTCACCAAAAGGATAAAGGGTCTCAAACATCTGTCCTATGCTGCCCGACTGAAAGAACTCCAGCTCTATTCAGTCGCCACCGCTTGCTCAGAGGTGACCTTTGCCTAACATACAAGGCCATGTCAAACCCAGATTTGATGAATATGCTTCACCTCAAAAAATCTAGATCCATCAGAGCCACAAGGGCAAGAGACTTAAACCTCGACACGGCTATTAATAGGACGTGCTGGAGGGATAGATTCATCACCCAAAGACTCCCTATGCTGTGGAATAAAATCCCGGTATATGTGAGGCAGAGCACCTCGCTGGCCTTGTTCAAGAGAAATCTTGACCAATGGATGGGAGATCGCAGATATACCCCAGGGATTACCTCAGTGTCACTGCTCGACAGAGGCACAGCAAAATAATGGGTATAGTTCTCCATACTAAAGGGGTGGCGTAAGCCACAAAACTATGGGCTAGGCTTGTAAATGCCCTCGGGCAGATAGCCTAGTATGAACCTATGAACCTGATCATCACCAACATGGGGACTCTATATTCCATACCAGAGGTATTCCCCTCATTGGTAAGATCTGACCATAAATTAATCTCACTGGACATCCATATCCTGTCCCCACCCCCAGCCAAGGAAACCACGGTGAAGAACTTCTCAAAAGCAAATTTCACACTTCTCAAAACTGAGGTGGAATCCTTCAAATCCCCCGGGCCAGTGGAAAATACGGCCCAAACCGCAGAATCCTTTACAAACGCTTTCTATGGACACCTACAGGAATGCATGGATCATGCTATCCCAAATAAAACCAAGACTTATTCCTCCAAAGGCAGGAGACCTGTCTGGTGGACCCCAGCCATAAATAAGCTATACAACAGAAGGAGGAAGCTACTACATGATAGAGCAAAATCCCAAAAGGGAAGGCATCTCTGATCAGTACTAGCAAGAAACTACGATCCCTCATAAAATCATCTAAGGCCAGCTTCAAAAGAAAAATTGCACAAGATGCTAAAGATAATCACAAGGCCTTCTTTAGTTATGTCAGGAACCTGGGTGGCAACTCCCAGATATGCTCTGAGTTAGTTCAAAATGACAAAAAATACACTGAACCCACAGACATTGCCAACATCCTGGCAGACAGGTTCAGTGCAAACTTCTCTCCCCCTTTCCCCCCCAAAAGAGCAAATGTCTATCCCAACAGAGAGTAGCCTCCCTGACATCACAAATGCACAGGTGAGAGCTGCCCTATCCAAAGCAAAAAACACAGCATCAATGGGACCGGACGGTGTTCCGGGCTGCGATTTACATGAACTCCAAGAAGAACTGAACCCTCACATAAAGTCACTGTTCAATCTCAGCCTTACTACAGGATATGTACCCAAGGAATGGCATACAGCAACAGTGGTCCCACAATGGACCCCGGAAACTATCGCCCTATAAGCCTGACTAGCCTGGTCTGCAAAGCTATGGAGCGTATCATCATGAAACTCATAAACAAAGACATTGGGAACCTCCAAACACTGGATCCTACCCAATTCAGCTTTGTTAAGGGCAGATCTTGCCTCTTGAACC